>NC_053119.1:4000787-4035787 GCF_010015445.1 Perca fluviatilis | reverse complement strand
AGGCTGCAGAAATCATAGGCTCCCGTTATCTAAAAGATTTTCAGTGTAATGGCTCAATATTTTTAATGATTTCGACAATGTGGATAAGGTTGTTATAGTCCAATGACCATACAGTGCAGGCCAAAAGTGTTGGACTCACCTTCTCATTCAATGTGTTTCTTTATTTTCATGACTATTTACATTGTAGATTCTCACTGAAGGCATCAAAACTATGAATGAACACATATGGGATTATGTACTTAACAAAAAAGAGAGAGAGAGAGAGAGAGGCAGTGGTAGCGGGCAGAGGAGGGTCTGCCTCTCGCTCTGAAGGGCTGCGAGGCTCTTTTATATAGACCTTAGTGGTCCCCTAATACTGTATCTGAAGTCTCTTTTATATAGACCTTAGTGGTCCCCTAATACTGTATCTGAAGTCTCTTTTATATAGACCTTAGTGGTCCCCTAATACTGTATCTGAAGTCTCTTTTATATAGACCTTAGTGGTCCCCTAATACTGTATCTGAAGTCTCTTTTATATAGACCTTAGTGGTCCCCTAATACTGTATCTGAAGTCTCTTTTATATAGGCCTTAGTGGTCCCCTAATACTGTATCTGAAGTCTCTTTATATATAGGACCTTAGTGGTCCCCTAATACTGTATCTGAAGTCTCTTTTATATAGACCTTAGTGGTCCCCTAATACTGTATCTGAAGTCTCTTTTATATAGACCTTAGTGGTCCCCTAATACTGTATCTGAAGTCTCTCTTTTATATAGGCCTTAGTGGTCCCCTAATACTGTATCTGAAGTCTCTTTTATATAGACCTTAGTGGTCCCCTAATACTGTATCTGAAGTCTCTTTTATATAGACCTTAGTGGTCCCCTAATACTGTATCTGAAGTCTCTTTTATAGGACCGTAGTGGTCCCCTAATACTGTATCTGAAGTCTCTTTTATATAGACCGTAGTGGTCCCCTAATACTGTATCTGAAGTCTCTTTTATATAGACCGTAGTGGTCCCCTAATACTGTATCTGAAGTCTCTTTTATATAGACCTTAGTGGTCCCCTAATACTGTATCTGAAGTCTCTTTTATATAGACCTTAGTGGTCCCCTAATACTGTATCTGAAGTCTCTTTTATATAGACCTTAGTGGTCCCCTAACACTGTATCTGAAGTCTCTTTTATATAGGCCTTAGTGGTCCCCTAATACTGTATCTGAAGTCTCTTTTATATAGACCTTAGTGGTCCCCTAATACTGTATCTGAAGTCTCTTTTATATAGGCCTTAGTGGTCCCCTAATACTGTATCTGAAGTCTCTTTTATATAGACCTTAGTGGTCCCCTAATACTGTATCTGAAGTCTCTTTTATATAGACCTTAGTGGTCCCCTAATACTGTATCTGAAGTCTCTTTTATATAGACCTTAGTGGTCCCCTAATACGTATCTGAAGTCTCTTTTATATAGGCCTTAGTGGTCCCCTAATACTGTATCTGAAGTCTCTTTTATATAGACCTTAGTGGTCCCCTAATACTGTATCTGAAGTCTCTTTTATATAGACCTTAGTGGTCCCCTAATACTGTATCTGAAGTCTCTTTTATATAGACCGTAGTGGTCCCCTAATACTGTATCTGAAGTCTCTTTTATATAGACCGTAGTGGTCCCCTAATACTGTATCTGAAGTCTCTTTTATATAGACCGTAGTGGTCCCCTAATACTGTATCTGAAGTCTCTTTTATATAGACCTTAGTGGTCCCCTAATACTGTATCTGAAGTCTCTTTTATATAGACCTTAGTGGTCCCCTAATACTGTATCTGAAGTCTCTTTTATATAGACCTTAGTGGTCCCCTAATACTGTATCTGAAGTCTCTTTTATATAGGCCTTAGTGGTCCCCTAATACTGTATCTGAAGTCTCTTTTATATAGACCTTAGTGGTCCCCTAATACTGTATCTGAAGTCTCTTTTATATAGGCCTTAGTGGTCCCCTAATACTGTATCTGAAGTCTCTTTTATATAGACCTTAGTGGTCCCCTAATACTGTATCTGAAGTCTCTTTTATATAGACCTTAGTGGTCCCCTAATACTGTATCTGAAGTCTCTTTTATATAGACCTTAGTGGTCCCCTAATACTGTATCTGAAGTCTCTTTTATATAGGCCTTAGTGGTCCCCTAATACTGTATCTGAAGTCTCTTTTATATAGACCTTAGTGGTCCCCTAATACTGTATCTGAAGAGCTTTCCTTAGGATGTGCCATTTCTGTGTCTGTAGCTATTGAGGAGGAGAGAGGGGGGGCAAGGTGGAGGGTGGGGGTGTGGCCTTGACCAACTGCCACTTTGCTCGTTTGAAAGCCATGATGTCTCTCTCTCTCTCTCATGGGGGGCCAAATTCTCTGGGCGGGCAAAGCAGAGAAAGGGGAGGTAACCTTGCTCCTTATGACCTCATAAGGAGAAGATTCCTGATTGGTCCATCTGAGCTTTCATTTTCTCAAAGGCAGAGCAGGATACCCAGGGCTCGGTTTACACCTATCACCATTTCTAGCCACTGGGGGACCATAGGCAGGCTGGGGGGACGCATATTAATGTTAAAAAACCTCATAAAGTGACATTTTCATGCCATGAGACCTTTTAAAGGTACAGGTTTGTACTTTTTTTTTTTTACTAAGAGTGTACTCACCTGTCCTGATTTATGCTGCAGGGAACTACGAGGCGCTGACTCCTCAGGTGGCCTTCTCCATGGACAGGACGCCGACGGTGGGTCAGATCGCTCTGGCCTTCCTGCAGGCCTCCTTCGCCTTCAGCGGCTGGAACTTCCTCAACTACGTCACGGAGGAAGTGGTCGAACCCAGACGGTGAGTACTTACACTTCTCGTCACCTTCTCAACATCTTCCTGTGCCGTAACCATAGATAAAAAGCCAAAAAAAACTTGTTTTAGATGTATGATCTATGACCGTAACAGAACGAATGTTCAGCTTCCATCTCAGCTTGGTCCTCTGCTCCGCTCGCTCAGATTGCAGTGTATATATATATATATATATATATATATATATATATATATATATATATATATATATATATATATATATATATATAATAATAATATAATATAATATAATAATATATAAGTATAATTTGATGACGTTGTCCACTGCTGGTACAATGCACGGCACGGGGTGGCCTGTGAAGTGATGAGATTGATTTAACCTTTGTAAAGTGAAGCAACCTTGTTCATGGACAAAAAACACACATCTTTTCTGAGTTTTTTTCTTGTAAATATATGACTTTATCTCAGAAGATGCAAGTTTTTCCCCCCGTAAATTTGCCAAAGTTGCCAAATGAGTTGCTACAAAGCTAATTAAGACTCTCGGCTCCACACAACTCTCTCAGTCTCAGTATGACTATGTTCAGAAGGTTGTGGCGTCCAGCGACTAATACTAGTCACCTCTTCTTAAGAGTCCATGTTTTTGTAATCCTCCGTGTCCTCCTTGGCTACTAGCAACTGTGTGGAGGAGGGGTGGGGGTGGTGTGTGATGACGGAAGACTTGTATCATGAGGACGCGCCGACAGTTTTGTTGTCATTACTTAGAATTCCTCATGAGGGAGACAGAAACTACGCACTATAGCTTTAATCTCAGAGAATTTCTGAGTTATTTCTCGCTAATATATGACTTTATAATCTTAGAGAAGATCCCAGTTTTACCCCATACATTTCTGAGTTTTTTTTCTCCTAAATGTAACAGTTAATTGTCGGAAATTCTGAATGTTTCCTCTGAACATTACCCATCCCCAGGCTTAAGATATGTGCCTGTGCGTGTGTCTGTGTCTAAGTTTGCGCGTGTGTGTGTGTGTCTAAGTGTGCGTTTGTGTGTGTCTATGTGTGTGCGTGTGTGTATGTGTGTGTCTGTGTCTTAGTGTGTGTGTGTGTGGGTGCGTGCATGCGTGCGTGCGTGTCTGTGTCTAAGTGTGGGTGTGTGTGTTTCTCTGCTGTGCTGCCCTCCCCAGGCTTTATATATATATATATATATATATATATATATATATACTACAGGCCAAAAGTTTGGACACACCTTCTCATTCAATGTGTTTCCTTTTTATTTTCATGACTATTTACATTGTAGATTCTCACTGAAGGCATCAAAACTATGAATGAACACATCTGGAATTATGTACTTAACAAAAAAGTGTGAAATAACTGAAAACATGTCTTATATTTTAGATTCCTCAAAGTGCTAGCGCTTACCCTTGCTTTTTTATTAATAAGGAAAAAACTTCCACTAATGAACCCTGACAAAGCACACCTGTGAAGGTAAAACCATTTCAGGTGACTACCTCATGAAGCTCATTGAGAGAACACCAAGGGTTTGCAGAGTTATCAAAAAAGCAAAGGGTGGCTACTTTGAAGAATCTAAAATATAAGACATGCCTTCAGTTATTTCACACTTTTTTGTTAAGTACATAATTCCATATGTGTTCATTCATAGTTTTGATGCCTTCAGTGAGAATCTACAATGTAAATAGTCATGAAAATAAAAAGGAAACGCATTGAATGAGAAGGTGTGTCCAAACTTTTGGCCTGTACTGTATATTATTTATTTTTATATTTTATAATATATTTTATATATTATATTTTTATATTTATTTTTATACATATATTTATAAATATACACATATATATATATATATATATATAATTTCTTTACCTACAATGCCCCAAATAAGCTCTATAGGTCAATAGGTGCATAATCGATGGCTTGTTTGCCTTTTCTCCCCAGTTCATTTTTCACTCTTTATACCCACAATTTTAAATGAACTGTTTGTTAAAAGACAAACACCCTTTGTGTGCGTTTTGGACATTTGTATTCAGCTTTTCCTTTTGTACAAACCATGGGCCTTACATGTTAGTTAGTGGAAAGATTTGTGTTGGTTGCTATTTTTTCACCCACACTGACTGCCAACAGTTTCTACTCTCTTCATGACTGTGTGAACCCAACGTTCATGCATGTTTTGATTGCTTTTCCTTTTTTTTTGTTTTTGCCTGTATCATCTGTGCATGGTGTGTGGCGCCGCTCAGGAATCTACCTCTTGCCATCTACATCTCCATCCCATTGGTGACCTTTGTGTACACGCTCACCAACATCGCCTACTTCTCCTCCATGTCGCCCGAGGAGCTGCTGTCATCCAATGCCGTGGCTGTAGTGAGTAACGGGGGCGAAACCACGATCAGTCACAAATATGCTCCATCTTTTAGGCCTTTAGGCCAGAGGTAGATAAAGCCCAGTTCCAGTGTTTCCTCTATGTTGATTTTGTAGTGGCGGCCCGCCACGGCAAAGTTTTTGCCGCCACGGTATCAGAAATAGGGCAGACGCACAATGTAGTCGCGGTTGCCTTTTAAATGATCCTGCCGACATAATGCAATGTGAGCTGACCCGTCCAGTTTAACAACCAGTAGAACTATTCAGAGGTTATTGGACCCGTCCACTTTAACAACAAGTAGAACTATTCAGAGGTGATTGGGCCCGTCCAGTTTAACAACCAGTAGAACTATTCAGAGGTTATTGGACCCGTCCAGTTTAACAACCAGTAGAACTATTCAGAGGTTATTGGACCTGTCCAGTTTAACAAGTAGAACTATTCAGAGGTTATTGGACCCGTCCAGTTTAACAACCAGTAGAACTATTCAGAGGTTATTGGGCCCGTCCAATTTAACAACAAGTAGAACTATTCAGAGGTTATTGGACCCGTCCAGTTTAACAACAAGTAGAACTATTCAGAGGTCATTGGGCCCGTCCAGTTTAACAAGTAGAACTATTCAGAGGTTATTGGACCCGTCCAGTTTAACAACCAGTAGAACTATTCAGAGGTTATTGGGCCCATCCAGTTTAACAAGTAGAACTATTCAGAGGTTATTGGGCCCGTCCAGTTTAACAAGTAGAACTATTCAGAGGTTATTGGACCCGTCCAGTTTAACAACCAGTAGAACTATTCAGAGGTTATTGGGCCCATCCAGTTTAACAACAAGTAGAACTATTCAGAGGTTATTGGGCCCGTCCAATTTAACAACAAGTAGAACTATTCAGAGGTTATTGGACCCGTCCAGTTTAACAACAAGTAGAACTATTCAGAGGTTATTGGACCGGTCCAGTTTAACAACCAGTAGAACTATTCAGAGGTTATTGGACCCGTCCAGTTTAACAACAAGTAGAACTATTCAGAGGTCATTGGGCCCGTCCAGTTTAACAAGTAGAACTATTCAGAGGTTATTGGACCCGTCCAGTTTAACAACCAGTAGAACTATTCAGAGGTTATTGGGCCCGTCCAGTTTAACAACAAGTAGAACTATTCAGAGGTTATTGGGCCCGTCCAGTTTAACAACAAGTAGAACTATTCAGAGGTTATTGGGCCCGTCCAGTTTAACAACAAGTAGAACTATTCAGAGGTTATTGGACCCGTCCAGTTTAACAAGTAGAACTATTCAGAGGTTATTGGACCCGTCCAGTTTAACAACCAGTAGAACTATTCAGAGGTTATTGGGCCCATCCAGTTTAACAACAAGTAGAACTATTCAGAGGTTATTGGGCCCGTCCAATTTAACAACAAGTAGAACTATTCAGAGGTTATTGGACCCGTCCAGTTTAACAACAAGTAGAACTATTCAGAGGTTATTGGACCCGTCCAGTTTAACAACCAGTAGAACTATTCAGAGGTTATTGGACCCGTCCAGTTTAACAACAAGTAGAACTATTCAGAGGTTATTGGACCCGTCCAGTTTAACAACCAGTAGAACTATTGAGAGGTTATTGGACCCGTCCAGTTTAACAACAAGTAGAACTATTCAGAGGTTATTGGGCCCGTCCAGTTTAACAACAAGTAGAACTATTCAGAGGTTATTGGACCCGTCCAGTTTAACAAGTAGAACTATTCAGAGGTTATTGGACCCGTCCAGTTTAACAACCAGTAGAACTATTCAGAGGTTATTGGGCCCATCCAGTTTAACAACAAGTAGAACTATTCAGAGGTTATTGGGCCCGTCCAATTTAACAACAAGTAGAACTATTCAGAGGTTATTGGACCCGTCCAGTTTAACAACCAGTAGAACTATTCAGAGGTTATTGGGCCCGTCCAGTTTAACTCCACATACTGTTGTGTTGATGTAGTTTACTGTCAAAACGTTCGCTTTCTTCCAAGTCGACTGTTAAACGAACTGCTCCACCAAAAACGTCACCGCGGTGGGTCCGTTCTAAGTGTAGACCTGTTGTAGATGTTGAGCACCGTATAGTTCCTCAAAAAATACAGTTCAATCACAACTGAAAATATGCCTCATTGTGTGTGGGACTAGAGGTGAATAAATATATTAGCTTGTGTTGCAGCGAAGTGTCAGTTCCGTTTCATACGGAAAACATTTGGTGGCGGGGCGCGCGGGGGGGTGGTGGTTGTTCGGACAGACCTGGCCCCACTGCTAAAGAAAATCCTAAAGGAAACACTGACAGTTCAGACTAATGGTTCACGACTAGACGAGTTGAAACGTGCAACTTCTTGCAGCGTGTCGGTCTGTAGCTGACGAGAGACGAGACGGTGTTCAGTGGCCTTTCTATCCATTTTATTTCTATGGGCCTAACCATCGGGAGAATCAGTGTCTTGTCCAAGGACACTGTATGGCAGATTTGGCCGTCCCTCTCCACTAGTGTGGCTGAAGGCATGCAGCTTTAAATCCAGACTCCATATAGCATTGTTGCTGATGTGGATGAAAACAGGGGCTGCAGAATATATGTTTTTTTTATTGTCTTTGCGATATCAACTAGCGGAATAAACGCATAGCACAAGGCTGCGACACATCGCAAAAGAGATATTTTTTGTGTTAGTTGAAAGAAAATATCAGCAGAAAACTGCACTTTAAATTGTAACTGTCAGTGTTGCCTTTTATACTCAAGTCAATGTTTAAATTTGTTCAATAAAAGAACGTTGGAAATGATTTCCTTTCCTTTATTTTAAATTCAACGAGCAATTTCTTGCATTTTAGCACTATACTAAAAGCAGCAGAAATGCAGAACTGACTACACTTTAATATCTGTTTATTATCACAAAAAATATCGTTATCGCTTATTTAACTTAAACGATTTTAAAGGTTATGTTAAAACCATAGAACATGAGTCCATCCACACTTGCAAATGTTTTAACTAATGGTACTTTTATTTAATTGAAATGCACTTGAGATGTCTTTGCCTCTTTTGTGATTGTAAATTGTTTTTATATGTAACAAACTTTTACTGCTATCTTGGCCAGGTCGCTCTTGAAAAAGAGATTTTATATCTCAATGAGACTAACCTGGTTAAATAAAGGTTAAATAAAAGAAATAATAAAAAAATGTACCCCTTACCGTGCAGCCCTAGAAGAAAAGAACATACTGTACACCCCCCCCATGATGTTGTTGTGTTTCTCCGATCTGTACACGTCAGTGGTTCTGTCTGTCGTTCTGCTGTTCAGACTTTTGGAGAGAAGCTGCTGGGGATGTTCTCCGTCATCATGCCGATCTCCGTGGCTCTGTCCACCTTCGGAGGAATCAATGGCTACCTGTTCACCTCCTCCAGGTGAGATATCGCGTTGCCATCTCTATTATCTCCACAGCGCTGGGGAGCAAAGTCTGGCTACAACACAGATGCATTCTGTGATAGGAGAATAAAAAAACTCTCTGGGTTGTTTACATTTCTTTAAACCAATCACAATGGTCTTGGGCAGCGCTAAGCTCCGGTGGCTCTGCTAAATAGTCTCAGGAATGAACTTGTTTTGGTGGAACAAAAAGAAAACTCCTCATACAATATTAAATGAAGTTAACTTTTGACACAATATGTTCCCACAGCCCTATGTTCCCACATTTCTAAGATTTTTTTCCAAAATTAGGCCCTATGTTCCCACATTTCCTTTTTCATAAATTTGTATCAGATTTTATCCCCCTAACCCCAAAAAATCTTGTGGGAGTATAGGGCTTAAATTGAAGGGAAATGTAGCAACACAAGACCTAATTTTGAAAATGTCCTAGAAATGTGGGAACATAAGGCCTAATTTTGAAAAAAATCTTAGAAATGTGGGAACGTATGGCTGTGGGAACATAGGGCTGTGGTAACATAGAGCTGTGGGAACATAGAGCTGTGGGAACATAGAGCTGTGGAAACATAGGGGCTGTGGGAACATAGGGGCTGTAGGAACATAGGGCTGTGGGAACATAGGGGCTGTGGGAACAAAGGGCTGTGGAAACATAGGGCTGTGGAAACATAGGGGCTGTGGGAACATAGGGGCTGTAGGAACATAGGGCTGTGGGAACATAGGGGCTGTGGGAACAAAGGGCTGTGGAAACATAGGGGCTGTGGGAACATACGGGCTGTAGGAACATAGAGCTGTGGGACCATTGGGCTGTGGGAACAAAGGGCTGTGGGACCATAGGGCTGTGGGAACATAGGGCTGTGGGGCCATAGGGGTTGTGGGAACATAGGGCCTAATTTTCAGTGAAAAAGAAATTCTTAGAAATGTGGGAACATGTTAAACCTCATTGGCTCTTACCAGTGTATCTCCGTGTGTACTTCGTCCACAGCAATTGCACCAATCGCTCCCAAAACGTCCCACTTATAGAGGAAATGACCTAAACATATTCTTTGTCAATCTTAACAATCATTCCCAGAAAGACCTGCCTTGTTGCACCATCCAGATTTTTTCAAAACTTGACATAGCAGCACAGCGTGTAGCTCGCAAGCTCGAAGTTTGTTGTTGTTTCCCCGAAGCGAATGGATTTAGAGAACGGGACACACACAGAGAGAGAGAGAGAGAGAGAGAGAGCAGAAAGCTGAGGGACATTGTGCCGGATGTGAGGCTTTCATCCTGGAAATGTACCTCCGTTGATCCAGACTAACACTGCTTTGACGTGGCTTCTGATCTGCAGGCTGTGTTTCTCTGGAGCCAGAGAGGGTCACCTGCCCAGCCTGCTGGCCATGATCCACTATAAGTACTGCACACCCATCCCTGCCCTGCTGGTCTGCGTACGTACATCCTCTGCATCGATTTACACAGCTGTTTTGCGTCTGTTACATCATGCATCCATCTACAGCAGGGGTGTTGAACTCAACTTCACTGAAGGCCACACTGGAAAATGAGAATCATATTAAGGGCCAGACATGTTTGACATGCTTTTTTCAACCGAAAAGTTTAATTATTCCTTTGACTGTATTATTTGTGTCTCATATAGCTTTCTCACTAACAGTTGGGTCGCCTTAAAGCTGTATAAAGTCAGCAAAAAAAGTTTCTTAGCCATCATAGAGTTTAGCAAATCAAAGATCCTGTTTCACAGCCTGAATAGGCAAACTCTCTGGTGCTATGGCAATTTCTGAGCCTCAAAGTAGGAAAATCTGCCAAATTCTGCTTTCTGCAGTCTGTAAAACAGTTTCCCGTCTTTTTGGTTTGGCTCACATCTAGGCGGTGCCAAATTCTATTGTGAACATAAATTGATATGCGGGCTGGATCAAAATTTGCAAGGGGCCTTGAGTTTGACACCATGTGGTCTACAGTATTACACAGTACTACAGTATTTAGTTTCGTCTCTATCGTTTAGTGTATGTTGGCGTTTATTTCTGTGAGCTGGACCGGGGATTTGCTGGTTGGTTATTTCTTGTCTGGTTTCTTTTCCAGAAAAGAATTCAGATTATTTTGTCCAAAAAAAGTTGATTTCTTTAAGCCGACCGAGTTGAACACTGATGGATGCAAATGGAAATTCTACCAATTGCAGACTGTATTATTTTGTATTAATGATTTAGTGTTTAATTAAGATTTATTGTGGTTTATTTAGCTTTTCATGACTATTGATTTGTTTTATTGTATGTAGCCTATTCATTTGGCCTGTGAAAAGTGCTATACAAGGAAACTTTTACTTACAGTGATAACATCTGTTTAACATTCATCACAACACGTTGTCATGCCTCGCTGTGTTCTTCAGTGCGCCGCCACCATCGTTATCCTCTGCATCGGAGAGACGCACAACCTGATTAACTACGTCTCCTTCATCAACTATCTGTCGTACGGCGTCACCATCGCAGGCCTGCTGTACTACCGCTGGAAGAAACCCAACCTGTACCGACCCATCAAGGTACCAACACTTGTTTTTTTTCATAAAATACCACCAAATAGTTTGTTCATGCCAGCACCACATGCACCTTATATATACATATAGTTAAATTAGAGCTGTCAATCGATTAATAGCCGAGACACACACACCAGACGGCCGATCGTCGACAGAAAAGCCAGTCGAGATGATCAGTCGGGTCCCAGAGGTCCAAAAAACCACCTCGGGACACCCTGAGGAGACACCGACTTGAGAAACGTAATACGTCTCCATAGCAGCAGGCAGCGCTACCCTGTATTGTTGCCCAAGAAATGATAACCAGCAGCTGATTGGACGAAACGCGTCACATGGGTTTGTTTTCTCCGGTAATTCAAAGCCAGACTGTCATGGCGGCTCGTTGAGAATACGATATCTCATATTGTACTAAAATAGTTCACCGAAACGTGTTTCTGAAAACATTTGAAGAGAGAAATAGACTTCATTTCAGATCGACAAAGGTCAGTTTGAAAGATTTTCGTCTACTTCTACTGGATAGTCGCTATAGTAGGATAGTCAACGGATTCATTTGCATAAAGATGGGCATCGGCCAGCTTTTTGACGCGCAGCATTTTTTGAAATGCGGCGCCGCCTTCCTGGGATGCTTTGCGTGCACGTTGAAGTCGCTTGACGTCACCTATAGGAATAGAGTGGAGCGCGGTCGCACGGTCAAATGGATCTGTACCGTTAGACTTAGAAAACTTTAATGTCCCCGAGAGGCAATTTGTTGTACAGTACAGGCATATTGACACATAATCCACAACACAAACCAGACATCTACAGCACTATTTATCTAACACATAACATACACTCATCAATACATAGAATACAGTAAAAAGGAGTATGTTGCACTTCCCTAAAAGGCCTAATGTCATAAATAAATTAAACTACTGCACAGTACTTCAGATATATTCCTCCTCCAGTCATACCCCTCCCCACATCTTTTCTTTTTTTGCAGTTCATTTTGACAGATCTAATATACATACACACATATATATCTTTTATTTTAATCACAGACTGATTGTATATTTTTAACTGTTTGATTCCTTCAGGTGAACCTGTTGGTTCCCGTTTGCTACCTGATGTTCTGGGCGCTGCTGCTGGGTTTCAGTCTTTACTCAGAGCCGGTGGTTTGTGGCGTCGGTTTAGTCATCATGCTCACCGGCGTACCCGTCTACTTCCTGGGCGTCCATTGGAAAGAAAAACCAAAGTGTATCTACAACTTCATTGGTGAGTTCCTAAAAGGAGGTTTGACTTAAAGCGCCCATATTATGCTCACTTTCAGGTTCATAACTGTATTTTAAGGTTGTACCAGAATAGGTTTACATGGTTTAATTTTCAAAAAACACCATATTTTTGTTGTACAGCAGCTCTCTCTCACTGCTGCAGATCCTCTTTTCACCTGGTTTCTGTTTTAGCTACAGAGTGACACCTCTTTTCATCTTCTTCTTCTGTACTATCTTTGATTGCACTCGCACATGTTCAGTAGTTCAGATGTAGATCATGTCAGCTAGCTAACTCTAGAGACAGTAAAAGAAAGCCTGTTTCTCCAACTTTGGTCAGTTACAAGGCAGGATTAGCTGGGAGACTTCTAAATGAGGGTGAACTTGTGTGTGTTGTAGCAGTGCTTTGCTATTGAGAACGACGTAGCATGCTAGCGTTAGCATTAGCGTTAGCATGCTAATGCTAACGGTTAGCATGCTAACGAGCTAACGGTTGTGGTTAGCCAGCTCATTTCAGACTGTGACGTCACAGTCCGAGCCGATTTTGAACAGCTCACTAGGAGACTGAAGGCAGGACACATTCAGAAACCGTATCTCACTCAAAACAGCATGGATGGATTTTTTTCAAAGTTTGTATGTGTGTGGAAGCACCAGAGACACAAAATAACACCCCAAATCCCAGAAAAAGTGATTTTTTCATAATATGGGCACTTTAAGGTACTGACTCTGGCTTCTGCAACCAGGGGTGGAAAGTAACTAAGTAACTCAGGCAGTGTACTTAGGTAAAATTTACTTGAGTCTTTTCTTTTAATGCTACGTTATACTTCTACTCTACTACATTTCCGTGTCTATGGAAGTCTAGGAGAAAATAAGTCTACTACTCAGTTGATTCATATTTCATACTGAGTTTATGGTTTCAAGTCTTCTTCAATACAGCAGTATGTTCATATAGTAAATGATGCTCCCATTTAGTTTAAAACAGACGATAAAGCAGGGGATGTCGATCCGGATCGGGGCTTAGCGATGCTAACCATGCTAACACTGTGGACATTAAAATAGACCTCAACTTGTTTTTGGCTGTTGTCCGTGTTTTCATCTTAAACTTTGACCCTCTCACTCTGTGTTTTCACTTCAGCAAAGTTAACCGGAACATTTTGGAAGCCTAAAAATGTCTTGATCAGCGTTCTGTCGGGGTCAGCCCTATGTTCCCACAGCCCTATGTTCCCACAGCCCTATGGTCCCACAGCCCTATGGTCCCACAGCCCTATGGTCCCACAGCCCTATATTCCCACAGACCTATGTTCCCACAGCCCTATGTTCCCACAGACCTATGGTCCCACAGCCCTATGGTCCCACAGCCCTATGTTCCCACAGGCCTATGTTCCCACAGCCCAATGGTCCCACATTTCTAAGATTTTTCTTAAAATTAGGCCCTATGTTCCCACATTTCTAGGACATTTTCAAAATTAGGTCTTTGAACATTTCCCTTCAATTTAAGCTCTATCCTCCCACAAAAATGTTTAGGGTTAGGATTAGGGGGATAAAATCTGATACAAATTTATGAAAAAGGAAATGTGGGAACATATGGCCTAATTTTTGAAAAAACGGCGTTAAGCCAGAAAGCGGAGTTCAGTTCCCGGGGAAAACTAAAGACTTTCACCCAGGAGATGCTTGTTCCTTGGGAGTGTTTTAATCCAGACCATGATCTTTTTCCTAATCTTAAATAGTCGTTTTGGTGCCTAATCTTAACTTTCGTCGCGTCAAAACGCTCATTTTGTGGACTAAATTTAACCGTAATGTCGGCCGAAATGACTGGCAGCTCGCCGTGCTTTGTACCCGGCTCAAAGTCACCTATTTTTAACTGAACCACCAACTATACCGCTGATACGACGGAGGTCTGTAGCCAGCGTCGCAAAGCTCTCTAGCGGCTTAAACAACTAGCAACTGCCGCTCGGCGTCATGGAGCTCGTAGCCAGCCGGCATCACGTGACCAGCCGGCATCACGTGACCAGCCGGCGTCCATGGTTGGGTACCGTTTGGATTTTACAATTCCGATGCCGAACCGGTACTTTTTAAAACGTTTCCAATTCCTAAACTGATTCTTGAAAAACTGAAAAATGACGAGAAAGAAAGGCTCTTTTATAGAGTTTTTTTTAAAATTGAAAATTATTTAAATTTAACAATGTATTAACGTTTTAAAGTACTTAAATATATAATAAGTATAGTGTTTTACGTCCGTTTTGGTGAGCCCAGAGGGTGAAATATGGCATTTTAAAAGTAGCTCTACATTTACGGTAGCTAGCTAACGGTAGACTACAGAGGAAGGGGGATATTTATACGTCTGTTTCGGAGCGACAGAGGGAAAATATTTCCGTCAACACATTAAGTGGAACCGAAATGAGGAACCAACATTTGCGTTCTAATCCGGTCCGATTCCTACCGGTTGCGTAGGAACCGGTTCCGGCAAGGGGGTAAGCTTCGCTTCAGAACTCGAACCTCCTATGGCGCCATTTTGATGCTAACAAGCCATCACCTCCCGTTAGCATCCCATTGACTCCCATTCATTTTGACGCCACTTTGACAGAGAATAACTTTACATCTGAAGAGTTTAAAGACTCTATTTGTCCGTTGTTTATTTCTAAAGAAACACGACAATGTATAAAAGGCTCCATTACCTTGTAGCTCACGTTATGGCTCCGTAGCAGACGCTTTTATAACAATAGGCTAACGATTGGGTCATAACCACGAGACTTACTGTCACACAGTAGAGGAATTACCATATAGTACAGGAGAAGCTCACAGGCAGTTTGGACTTCCATTATCTGTTTAGGTTTAATGACTAATGTTAACTAGCATGTTAGTGATCAGTAATTAGCCTGTGCCTATGTTATCTCCTTACATATACCTACGCTCTCCGTCTCTGTAAGATTGGGAATGATTGAGATTTCTCTCGGCACAGCTACCAGAAGACTTCACACTTTCAGACAGGTTGCTCACGTCACATCTACGTCTTCAAGCTCAGTTGGAGGCTGCTCAGTAACGCTCAGCCAGCAACGGAAAAGAGACTTCTAATATCCTTCACTGGTCTCCGTCCAGAGACACGGGATCTGGTGCTCCAGTTTATATATGTCAATGGGTTTCGGTACCCAACCCTAGTCACGTGACCAGCCAGCGGTCTCCTAATTTCGTAGGATATCATACATTTTGGTGTGCATACATTTTCATACGATATCATAGGAACCCGTTCGATGAGAATGCGATGAACTTTGAGTGAAATTTGAAAGACTTTTACTAGAGTTTTTGCGAGTATTGCTACTTTTTCTTAAGTAAAATATGCAAATACTTCTTCCACCACTGGCTGTAGCTGATATATAATGTATAATAATGTATTATATAACTGTGGACTTGTGTTTTTCCTGCAGAAAGGGCGACGTACGTGGGCCAGAGGTTGTGTTTCGTGGTCTTTCCTCAGTTTGACCCCATCGAGATCGCCAGTCCTTCATAATGGACTGACCCGCTCATCAGGCAGGGGCAGTTTGTCTGCCACTTCTTTTAAACTTTCTTTCAGAATATGTGAAGATCTACTTGTTTTTATTCCGTCCAGACACTTCTTCATGGTTTGGGAGCTTCCTTGTCTGACCTTTGACCCTCTGAGACTCCAAACAGTCGAGTGGAAACACGTTTGTCTTCTGCACGGGCTGCTTGCACTTTTTATTTTCCTCTTATTTCTACTAAGTCGTCCTAATGCCGGCAGCGTCACGCTGTCGAAAATGACTTTCATTCCCATTTTATACCCATTTGTTTCTTTCTTTCTGTAACATGACAGAACTCTGACCGACGGACGGCTCTTTCTTTCTTCCGAATGTTGCCGCTGTGTTATCGTGTCTTAAGGCCTTTTCACACCAAGTCCCAAACAAATCTATAGTCAGTATCCTGAAAACAGAAAAGAGCTGCGGTTGAGTGAAACCTCAAACTACAACTTCATATCTTTTGTTTTTCTTTCCTGCTGCCTGACTGCTTGTAGTTTCACAATTGCACTGGGTGGCGAGAGCTTGTCAGTAGCGTGGCGTGTCCGTTTTTTATTTCGGTTTCCATGTTAAAGGGGAACTATGCATTTTTTTTTAGCTTAATTTATCTTAACAGCTTCTGAGTCGTTGGAATGGTTATATGACTTTTTTCGAGTTGAATGGTGGTCGTCTCGCTCCCCCTCCTAGCGCCTGTGAGCGGAAAAACCACCCTCGCAACTTTCGGCCGGCGCGTTCCGGTCTCAGGGTTAGGAAGTATGGCGTGATATCAGGTCTCGCCATGTAACGAACTGCTTCACGGCACTGCACACATACAGGAACCGGCTAGCTATAAGAACAAGGTAGCGATGGAGTTTTTCACACTATCGTCATGGCTGAGCCGGCAAAAAAGAAGCAGAAAGAAAGAGGAACAGAGAAAGAGGAAACGGCAGACTGACTGAGAGAGGAGTCAGACACAAGGAAAAAAACGTGTGCATGCTAGAAATAGGACCAACAGGCAAAATAGAATACAAAAAGATGTTTATATGTAATTTAGACACGGATACATTTAATAAATGACATGTTGATGTTTGAAAGTCTCGAGGTTATGACATAAATGCAGATATAAATGTCATTTAAAAAAATATTGATTTTCAAAGGGAATTGAAATATAAAAATATATATATCGAAATATGTGCAAATGCAAAAATATTGACAAAATAAAGTTGAAGAACACGCTATTATTTCATTATATCAATGGGAAACATACTGTACATGTGTACAGACAAGGCTAGGAGCAGCAGCGCTGCGTCAGACATGTTTCTGGTGTGCAAAGACATAGAAAACGCCACGCAGCCGCCACGCAACAGAAACGCCACGCTCACGCCACGCAGCCAGTGTGCAGGAGCCCTTAGGTTTTGACTTGCATCCGGTTCTTCTGGAAAAAGCGTTTTGTATCAGTAGAGATCAGTAATGTGCAGAATAATATTATCTGTATAGAGAGCTAACGTGAAATCAGAACTTGAGGTTTCTGTAACATTGGCAGACAACACAGCACATTGTTCACTGCATTTAGATAAGAGTGGTCATTTTTAGACTGAAATATCTCAACAAATATTTCAAGAATTCACATGAAATTTCTGCATAAACATTCATGTTCTCCAGATGTTGAACCCTACTCACTTTGGCGATTCTTTGACTTTCCTTTAGCACCATCCTGAATACAACAACATCTCAACAACAATTGGATTGTGATGAAATGTGATTCATCATTCATGTTCCCCTCAGGATAAACTGTAATTTATGTGCAGGGGATATGCCCACCCTCCCCTGCCCCTCTCCAATATTTAGAAAAGGATGATTTGTCCACCCTCCCCACCAAAGACGACTCACTCCCCAAATAGAGGTAAAAATAACCGTTCAGGGGGCTCGTGATTATGTCCTTCTTATCCATAAATATGTTTCCCAACGATTTCAGACACCCCTGTAGTGGACCGTACCATCTCAACTTTGCAGCGCTCGTTTGTGTTGCAAAGCACAGTCCCTCAGTCTCTTATATTTATTTCTTTCTCCCTTTTTTTTTTATAGAAATGAAGCTGCCTGAGATTATAAACAATCTTTCTTTCTTTAACTGTGAAATGAAGCTGAGATTTTTCTAGTTATTCATATTATTACAGAAGAAACCACTATATACTGTATGTATACACAGCAAACAAGAAATGCAGGTCATAAAACAACATACAACAATATATTCAAACTCAAAACACACATGGAAAACATAGACATGGCTCTGAATGAAATGAAAACATCACGGTGTTTGCAGGCTGTGTGCCAGGCATCATAGGAAAAATTGGGTATTTTTGCAGACATTTCAAACTTGTGAAAGTTGGTGTGAAAAGGCCTTCACTGGGTGGTGTATATTCATATGTTTACTAACTCAATTCACTCTGTTAGATTTTGATGTTTTGTGAGTGCCTTTTTGCTTTTTTGTGTATTACATTTTAATATTTGGAAGCACTTTGGTCTCCCATCGTCTGTTTCTTTCCCGTTGAGGTCGAACTCTTTTCCTCTTATTTGTAAAAACAAAACAGAAGGCGCTGGACTCATATGTATATCCCCGAGACCGAGGGGCGAGCTCGAGTTTATTAATCCATTGTTAACAAAGTAGTTGTGTTCACTCGACCTGCTGCTTCTCTCACATCAATCCACATCGCTCTGGTTTGTTGGAACTGATTTACTGTAGAAACGCTCACAAATCCTCGCAGCCAAGTAAGACTTGAAAATGTCGTTGTGGTGGCAGCTAAAATCCACATTAAACTTCCCTTCACAAAATGTCTTTTTAAAAGATTTAGACTTTTAATTTCTGGAGCTTTTTTTCAACACTGTTTACATGTGTTTTTGTTGCTGCTGTGTGTGCAGTAGTCCATCCATTTCCTTTTGCATTGTGAGACAATATCATTTATCAACAGCGCTCTAAAGAAATCGAGCATTTTCTAGGGTGCATTCTGACTTTTTTCAAGTACACACTCTAAGGAATATCTGTGTATTAACAGTTATACTGTATGTCTGTATATATTTTTTCTTTTAAGATTATTTTTGGGGCTTTTCCCTTTATTACATAGAGACAGTGGATAGGCGAGGAAAGTGGGGCGAGAGAGAGAGATGGGGGATGACACGCAGCAAAGGGTCGGATTCGCATTCGACACTGGATTCGAACCCAGGCCATTGCAAGGGACTCAGCCCCCATGGGGCGCACGCTCTACTGGGTGAGCTAGAGGTCGCCCCGTGGCTGTACATTTTAACAGAAATTGCCCACAGAACCAACAGGTTCTCACTCCCATCTCCTAACATATGGACGCTTAGTCAGGTGCTTTTGTCGTTGTTATTGACGCTAAAAGTCTCCTTTAGCGTCATATGACGCGCTTTAACTAGACGCGCTTGGTCGGGACCATTGGCGAGGCTTGGACCCAAATGCAGTTCAGTGCAAAGTTCAGAATTTATTTCTACAAACACGCTGAAGGACGCCTATTTCCGTCGCTTCAGACGCTGACAGCCACCGTCCAAAACGTCCGTGTTTTACGAGTTCGGAGAGAGAACAGGATTCACAGTTGTTTTTTACATTTCGAATTACATAATCTGTGCTCCAACAACTTTTGTCAGCCACGGAGGTTTTGGGAGATTAAGGAAGTCCACGTTTTTTTCCGACATTTTAGAATTTTTTTTCTTACATTTTTTTTCACTTTTCCCGACATTTTGGCTGTTTTTTCCCCCTGATGTTTTTGAAAAAAAAATTCAAAATTTGGGACATTCTTTTCGATTTTCTTTTTTCTTTTTTTTTTTTTTTTAAATGTTCTATATTTTAACTGTAGCTGTACACATAATTTCCATTTGTTTTAATTACGGGGCAAAGTCCGGGCAATGAGCTGCCAGAACTTTATCTGTTATTTTTTTACGGATGTATTTCTTAGAGTGCTGGCTTTGAGTTGGTCTGTTGTTTGGAATTGGGGACACTGCTTCGTCTGTTCAACTGTATGTATATCACGGCACATCCTTCTTCTTTGTTTCGCCTGCTTCTGCTTGAATGTAGACCAGCTGACACTGAGAATATTTCTGTATTTTAATGTATTTCACAGTAAATGTAACCGCAAATCTGAGAATCACTCCCCAACAACTGCTTATACTTAAACAGGACTTAACTTTACAGCAGTGGGTATACTGTACTGTGTGTGTGTATGTATGTATGTATGTATGTATGTATGTATGTATGTATATATATATGTGTATATATATATATATATATATATCTCATAGTGTGGGGTCTAGGTCTCGTCCCCGAGGGAAGTTTTGAGCATCAACAACTTAATTTCCTGTAGAAAAATAGGAAAATCCAAGGCACTCTTCTTCAAAATTATTTAAAAAGCCTTTATTTTACTGACTAATTCATAATAGAAAATTTAAAAGACATGGGGAGAAGCAACCCACGCACAGCGGCACAGACAGCCTTCTTCAGGGTGTTAATTTCCTGTGTTCGGATCCACTTTTATGCACCAATTTACGGAGCTTTCTGTGTAGTATACCTGCGTATCACGTAGACTACACCACTGGTTAAACACAGAAATGTTTGAAGCACTTGTGAAGCTCAACAATGTGTTTTTATTTGGGTTTAAGACTCGACAGAGCATGAATGCAACCGCATTTTGTCACAGAATCAGATGTCAGACCTCCATCTAAAAAATCTGTGGAGCTTTTGGATGGTTATGTCGAGTTTTGACGGAGCAGCTAGAATGTTTGTAAAAGTACAGCCCATTCAGAAACTCCATTCAGAAAAGTCACAATTTAAAAAGTTGCTCGCTTGTGAGTTAGCGGAACATTTTAACCCTTGTGTTGTCTTCTCCGTCCACCATGGTGCAACTTTTCGTTTTTCTGGGTCAAAATGTTTAAAAAAAATTCCAACGTTTTGTTCGTCTTTTTCGACACTTTTGTCACTTTTTCGAAGTTCCTGTCAATATTTTTGTTTTTAAGCTTTTCCCATGTTTTTGTCACTTTTCTTGGCGTTTTTGAAGATTTTCCAGACACTTATGCCAATTTTCCGTACGTTTTTGTCACTTTTTTCCAAGTTTTTTTGTCACTTTTCCTGAATTTTTGGGGAATTTTTTTTCCTACGTTTTTCAACATTCTATAAATTTTTCTTTACATGCTATAAAATTGAATAAAACACCCAAATTCAATGAAAGTAGTGAACTGATCATTTATGTAACTTGTGAAAAGCATTGTGTGGTACCATCCACATTATTTTGTTTTAAAATTTGGTTGAAAGAAATTTTTTATATAGAAACTGTTTGAAAATGGGTCACATATGACCCGAAGACAACAGGAGGGTTAATCTTTTTAAAATCGCTATCACTCTGCTGTAATTTCGGGATACTTTTGATTCGTTAATTGCGATTAAATTCCAATGAAAATGTTGGTTGAAAAGCAAAATGTCTTCAGGAATCTGCAGCCTTTAAGACGGAGCGTGTGTATCAACAGTAATCAGCAAAGTTCACAGATTGGCTGCCACTATTTTCCCGTTATGAGTCATATTCTTACCATAGATTCTTAATCAGCGCAGTAATTTGTTTTTAGGATGTCTGCTTTCTTAAACAGTGGAAACCTTATTTAACACAAGTATGTAATGACTATAGGTAGCCTCGTCAGCATTTCTATCTTCATAGTCTCATTCTGTCGGTGAATAACATGTAAAAAAGAAAAGCTAAATTCCAGGAGAACCACAGCGCAGGATGTGCAGCAGCTGTTGTCTTCAGACACTTTGACACTGTATATATTTGTAAAGCATCCAGTGTTTACAATGGGATCATTATGTACATGGCGTGTTAACTCTGAGGTATATTAGAGCACTTTTTGTAAAAATTAGTAACTAATAATTATAGCAACACAATAAATTTGAGAATGAATTGAACAGGACTCATGTTGTTGGATTCTTTGAGTCGTGGTGATGCATCAAAGTACTCTGTATTTTGAAGAAATGTAACTACTGCTAATGACTTTTCTGTGTATGGAATCCATTTACCGACTAAACTTCACTGTAAACCTGAATGCTCAAATTAATTAATTGGAATAAGTACTGTAAACTTACAGTTTGTTAAGTAGTTCTACTTACTTAAAACGTATTGTTGAGTTACGGTTAATTAAAACGATTGAACAAAAACATTGAGTTTAGTGAATATGAAATACAGAGTATGTATACTTGAAATGTTTCTGTTATGTTAAATACTTTCAAGTTGCATATATTGATATTTAAGTTGGCTTAACTAGTACTTCAATTTAACGGTAATCCAAAAATGCAAGTTCACGTTACTCCACATATTTAAGCTCTAACAACCTCAGACTTTTAAGTTCATATCCTCAAAAGAATTGTGGCAAAATTGGCATGCGGTACTTTTCATAAAATCATCTCTCAATGCAAATCCAACCAGCTATTAGGCTAACTGACACAAAACCAATCCAATCTCTAGGTATGGTGAAGGGTATGTGATGATGTGGGGGTATGGTGAAGGGTATGTGATGATGGGGGGGTATGATGTGGGGGTATGGTGAAGGGTATGTGATGATGTGGGGGTATGGTGAAGGGTATGTGATGATGTGGGGGTATGGTGAAGGGTATGTGATGATGTGATGATGTGGGGGTATGGTGAAGGGTATGTGATGATGTGGGGGTATGGTGAAGGGTATGTGATGATGTGGGGGTATGGTGAAGGGTATGTGATGATGTGGGGGTATGGTGAAGGGTATGTGATGATGTGGGGATATGGTGAAGGGTATGTGATGATGGGGGGTATGGTGAAGGGTATGTGATGATGGGGGTATGGTGAAGGGTATGTGATGATGTGGGGGGGGGGGCTATTTTAATTCCAAAGGCCAAGGGAACTTTATCAGGATGCATAGTATCCTGGATCCATGAAATAACTGGCCTTTCAAAATAAACATCTGCCTGCCTCTATGGGAATTTAACATAGGGGTGGACTCACTTTTGTTGCCAGCAGTTTAGACATTAATGGCTGTGTGTTGAGTTATTTTGAGGGGACAGCACATTTACACTGTTATACAAGCTGTACACTCAATACTTTACATTGTAGCAAAGTGTCATTTCTTCAGTGTTGTCCCATTGAAAGATATAATGAAATATTTACTAAAATGTGAGGGGTGTACTCACTTTTGTGAGATACGCAATCTAAAAACGATCTGACGAAAAACGGTAAATGTAGAATATAAAGTCTAGGTGTGCTACATTAGGGGGTTAAAGAACCCAACAGGACGTCACACAATTGGTCCGTTTCAGTGACGCTCCCACAAGACGCACAACCCCGCGGGCAGGGGCGGATCTACCGGGGTGGCATAGGGTGGCAGATGCCACCCTAAAAGAAAGCCCAGTTGGCAGCAACGAATTAAAAGTTACGGCCAATTTGACAATTTACGAGCGCGAATCTCCAATGTCTGACTGCAGTCAGTCAAAAACAGTTTGCTTCTCCTCTCAGACATCTGCCACTCATCACCTGTGTCCTACCTTAATGCCTGTCCTGTGATAAAGCCCCTTACTTCTATCATACGTCTATCTCCTATTAAGTGAGATCACATCGTATGGTCACTTATTCCTAATATGAACTGTTTCACATGAAATCTTAAATGCAGGACATTGATTACGTGAGATTAAGTTTGTCTGTATGAGTTTGTAAATGGCAGCCTGTTCCCTTTTGTAGTGTCTACATACTATTTAACATCAAACTGTGATAACTGTGATTAAATTCAGTAAATATACGTGTGCCATATGTTGCCACCCCTCAAAAATTCCTGCCCCCCCTCTCGCCACCCAATAAGTATTTTTCTAGATCTTCCCCTGCCCGCGGGGAATCGCTGGATCGCTTTTTGTTGCTCTGAACGCGCCTTCCTCCACAGCGCTGTGGAGGAAGGTCTCGTGAGTCCACGTAGAATTCTGGGATGAGAGAAAAACGTGCTCTGGTTTATTCACATTTCTTTAAATCAGGGGTCACCAAAACGGTGCCTGTGGGCACCAGGTAGCCCCCAAGGACCATATGAGTAGCCCACAGGCCTGTTCTAAAAATGAAAATGTATTATTATCTGTTTCCTTACTGTTGATAATTATTGTGAGAAATCATTAACATGATCAGTGTCTTCACATAGATATTAATCATTAATAATCATATATAACTAAAGGCAAACTGAGCACATTTGTTATTTCAGAAGAGTGTATCAAACTGGTAGCCCTTCGTATGACTCAATACCCAGGAAGTAGCTCTCAGTTTCAAAAAGGTTGGTGACCCCTGCTTTAAACCAATCACAATCGTCATGGGCGGTGCTAATGGTGCGTTCCAGGTAACCCGTAACTCGTGTTTTCACAACCTTCTGCCCGTGAAAGCGCCGTGGAACGGCATTCAAACCCCTAACTTACTCCCCGTGAACTGGTACCAGATGGTTGTAACTCCCCAGTTACAGTTTTTGACGTCACACACACATAAACAACAATGGCGCCCCCTGTTGATGCTGTACAGACTCCGGTGATTAGCGGTGAGAAATAGAAATAAATAGACATAAATAGGCAACGTAAAGTAATTCCGCACATTGTAATCAAAGCAATACACATACGAGTGTGTACTACTACAGGTTATGTTAAATTAAATGAAGCCCAAAATATATCGCAGACTAGAAATCGCTAGTATCAGCTAGCGCGAGCTAACGTCAACGGTAGGTAGCCGCTAGCTAATGCTAACGCTAGCTAACGCTAATGCTAACGCTAGCTAACGCTAACGCTAACGCTAACGCTAGCTAACGCTAGCTAGAAGGGTTTGTCGGGACTTTGCCTGGAGCGCTACCAAGTCGTGAGTCGTGACTTGAAGTCGTAAATTGCGAGCTAAAAATTGCGTCTGGAACGCAGCATTAGCGCCGGACGGAGCCACGGTGCCTCTGCTAAATAGCCTCTGGAAGAACTTGTTTTGGTGGAACGTGTGTAACGTTCAAAAGTAGTTTTAGTCGTGCAACAGAAAACTCCGATTGGACAGGTAGTCTAGCTAGCTGTCTGGATTTACCCTGCAGAGATCTGAGGAGCAGGTAACCATAGTCCTCACAAATCAGCCGGAGGTTAGAACGCCAACACAGAGACAGAGGAAGGAGACGCACATCTCGCCGTAAAGAAGGACATCTGGCGTCATTTCCAGCGAATAATCCCGGAAGTGGAATGTCGTGGATATAGACTACTAGAAAATACATTTACTTACTTTAAACTTTTTGAAAATGGCTCAAATTTGACCCAAGAACATCAGGAGAGTTAAAGTTATTTCTCATGTAAAAACATTTGTGGTTTTTCCTTTTAATTATGTTTATAATTTACATTTATTTTGAAATCACAATTTCATTTTAATAAACTCTGATTGCGATTATTATTTTTTTCAATAATTTTTTTTTTTTATATATTTCTATTTACGTTTTAATAATTGAAATTGGTTTATATATATTTTTTCTAAATATTTTTTAAATTTATTTTTCAATTACTTCGATTTCTTATATTTTTTAAATGTATTTTAATAATGTAAGTAATGTTAGTGTGTGTGCCCCAGCTACATTTTAGGGATCTATTACGTCACGATGACGTGGAGGTCCGAACAGGAAGTTGGAACAGCACGCTTCATTTTCTCCCCCACGTTACAGCTGCTGTCGTCAGTATTTGACAACATAAATGCCGGTGAGTTCATTTAACGCGAAGTTATACAGAATACAGATAACCATTTATAAAGACATAAGCGTCGCTACTATATTAATGTCTATTTTAGCTAACTTTGAGTTGATGGAGCAGCCAGAATGTTAGCAATAGCATAGCCCCGATACACCACGCTTCATTCAAAAAAGGAGCACTTTAAAGTTTGCTTGCTTGTCGGTTAGCGGACAGACGTGACAGAGCACAAGTGTAATCTTTTTACAAGTCGTTATGGCTCTGTTGTTATTTCGGCATACTTTTGATTCAGCAATTGCAATAAAATTCCAATAAAATCTTAGTTTATTTGTGTTGCTCTTACCGCTGGAGAAAGCTGGATTAATTCGCCGACCCGTGTGATTAACGTTAACGTAGAGTAATATGTAATGTGTTACGTGTGTGACATTATGTGTTAATTGTTTGCCGGATAAAAGATTAAACTACACAAATTCATGTTCTAACTTTAAGGTCTTTTATGGTCGTTTGTTAAATGTACTTTTGCGAGAACCGAAAACCGCTTCAAATCAACAGATTTTTGACCGGAGTTTTGCGTGGTGTCCGCTGCGAGAAAACTTGAGTTTATCGCGGCTAAGCGGACCAACAACAGTGGATAACTTACAACCCAGACCCAGTTGTGTCCAGGTACGTGTCGGAGTGACTGCTGTCTCCTCGGTGTTGTTAACAGGACGACTGAGCCGTCATTATGGCAGCAGGCAGGCTGAGCTTCAGTAACATCACCGCCCTGGCTCCGATGGTCCGGGTCGGGACTCTGCCCATGAGGCTGCTGGCTCTGGACTACGGAGCTGATGTGGTTTACTGTGAGGTAAGGGTGGAGGCTTTTCAAAGGCAAACGCATCTAATGTCAGTGTTTAAATAAGAGCTGTAACAATTCCAAATGTTGCTGTACAAATTAATTGTCTCAAAAATTAATGTCTCTTTCAACAAGTCAAATTTGACCCATTTTTATATCAGAATTATGGGTTTCTTTGAACCAAAATTGCCCCAAAATAACATGAATGTGTGGATGTAGGTTGTATGGAAGCCAGGCAAGTAAAATTAATGATTACTTTTATTGAATTGTGGGTGTTTATTTTAATTATTAATATTATTATTATTTTTATTTTATAGCATTTGAAATAAACTGTGATCCACTCAACATCCTCTGATCTTAAATATCAGTCAAAATAATCCACAATTTGTTTTTTTAAACAAAAAAAATAGGTATTCTGTCATTTAAATTATGTTTATTGACCATGTATTTTAAAAAAGCTTTGGAAAAAAGTGACCTAAACGTTGGAAAAAAAGTTGATTTGCCAATTTTGACCCAGAAGGACAACAAGTTCACGGTCTACGGGAAGACAACACAAGGGTTAAGTCACACACACAAACACACACACTCACACTCACGCAGACTCACTCACACGCAGACACGCAGACACACATACACACACACGCAGAGACACACACACACACACACGCAGACTCACACTCACGCACACTCTCTCTCTCTCTCTCTCTCTCTCTCTCTCTCTCTCTCTCTCTCTCTCTCACACACACACTCGCACACGCAGACACACACACTTGCTCTCTCTCTCTCACGCACGCACATGAACACAATCACACACACACACACACACACACACTCACGCACACTCACGCACACACACTCGCACTCACACTCGCTCTCTCTCTCTCTCTCTCTCTCTCTCTCTCTCTCTCTCACACACACACTCGCACACGCAGACACACATACTCACTCACTCACACACACACACACTCACACACACACACACAGACTCACGCACACAGACTCGCACACACTCGCACTCACACACACACACACACACACTCACGCACACAGACTCACGCACACACACTCGCACACGCACACACACACTCACTCACACACTCACACAGAGACACACACACTCACACACACACACACACACACTCACACACACACACACACACACACACACACACACTCACGCACACAGACTCACGCACACAGACTCGCACTCACACTCTCTCTCTCACTTACACACACTCGCACACGCAGACACACATACTTGCTCTCTCTCTCTCTCACGCACGCACATGAACACAATCACTCACACACACACACACACACTCGCACACGCAGACACACATACTCACTCACTCACACTCACACAGAGACACACACACGCTCACGCAGACACACTCACACACACATGCAGACTCACGCACACACACACACACACACACACGCAGACACTCACTCATGCACACACTCACGCACACAGACTCGCACACACACTCACTCACACTCACTCACTCACACTCTCTCTCTCTCTCTCTCTCTCTCTCTCTCTCTCTCTCTCTCTCTCTCTCTCTCACACACTCACACACTCAATCACACACACACACACACACACACACACACACACACACACACACTCTCTCACAGACCCTGCTGGAGTTGGGAGCTTGACCGTGAATTCCAAAGATATAAGTGTAAAACTGATTGGAAATAAGATTGAAATGAAGTTGGCTAAAAAGATGGAACACAGAAGAATTGGGTGATCATTTAAACTTTACCAGACCGGGTCCATTTAGACGGGAAGACAACACAAGGGTTAGCTAATGCTAACGTTTTATCGTGGTTACAAAAAGAACTGCCAATTGGACGATGTTGTTGTAATTGTTAGAGGCCTAGATGGAGGCTTCTCAAAGGGAAATGCTTCTGATATCGGTGTTAAAGTGTGTTAACTGTGTGCTGTCTCTTTCAGGAGCTGATTGACATCAAGATGGCCCAGTGTCACAGAGTGGTGAACGGTGAGAGCCTTTTAGTTTAAAACACCAAGGGGCCTAACTTTGGGTTAAACATTTGGGGGGGTGAGATCTCCAATAATCTAGGGAGGTTCCGGGTAAGGTTGCACGATATTGACAACATGTGATAGATAGATAGATAGATAGATAGATAGATAGATAGATAGATAGATAGATCCCAAAAAAATGCAGCAGCAAAATATCAGACACACAGCACACATACAGAATATACATGAAATAATAATAGGATAGAATACAAGACCAATATTTAAAATATGTACAAGTTGGGAATAAATTGAAAAACTGTTTCACTAGTATTGATTGATATTGCAATATTGAATTTAATTTTGATATTTTTAAATGTATGTAAAATTACAAAAGTTATAGGAAAACGCATCAAAATAGACAAGTTTTTCTTACAACACAAGGTTTATTTCAACTGATGGTCATATTGGACTGGTCCAACATGAATATATAAATAAATAAGGTCCATGTCTACAGAACAGGACATGTTCTACTGGTTGGACAGTATAAAATATATAAATAAGGACCATGTCTACAGAACAGGACATGTTCTACTGGTTGGACAGTATAAAATATATAAATAAGGACCATGTCTACAGAACAGGACATGTTCTACTGGTTGGACAGTATAAAATATATAAATAAGGACCATGTCTACAGAACAGGACATGTTCTACTGGTTGGACAGTATAAAATATATAAATAAGGACCATGTCTACAGAACAGGACATGTTCTACTGGTTGGACAGTATAAAATATATAAATAAGGACCATGTCTACAGAACAGGACATGTTCTACTGGTTGGACAGTATAAAATATATAAATAAGGACCATGTCTACAGAACAGGACATGATCTACTGGTTGGACAGTATGAAATAATGTCTTATGCCTTATTTTTTACCTGTTTTGGTGGTTTTCTTACATATTCTAGCAGCGTTGTTGGAGGGAGCCTGAGAACAACGACTGCTGCTCTGTAGTTGAGCATATTATGGTGAAATAGAGACTTGAAACCTTGAAAGATATTGTGTGTGTGTGTGTGTGTGTGTGTGTGTGTGTGTGTGTGTGTGTGTGTGTGTGTGTGTGTGTGTGTGTGTGTGTGTGTGTGTGTGTGTGTGTGTGTGTGTGTGTGTGTGTGTGTGTGTGTGTGTCAGAGGTGCTGGAGACGGTGGATTTTGTCGCTCCGGATGAGCGCGTGATGTTCAGGACCTGCGAGAGGGAGAAGGACCGAGTCATCTTCCAGATGGTGAGACGGAAAACCGAACTATTTACAGCAGTAAAGTCTCGGTCAGAGTCACTGGCCCAGTCCCCAAAGTCCGGACTCACAGACTCACGGACTTTGGCGCGCCTTCTCGCGAAATTCGTAAGGGCTTTAGGGTCGTCCCGATGTGGAACATCAAAGGGGCGTGAGGGTTCGAGTACACACTTACCGAGCCCTCTCCGTGAGTCTGCATCGGTGCAGACTTCACCAAAAAGGGAATTACCCACAGTTCAAAGCGTTGTGACGTTTACCGCGGAGACCGTAGCACGCCACACGGCCAACGGAACGGACCCTCCTGGCGTCCAGCTGGTGGAACCAGAGCTTGAAATAACGTGGAGTCGGTCAGCCGTCTCCTGGGCCTCGGCCGCGTGGAAAGCAACAAACTTAAAAAGGAAAATTCCCAAACCGGCAACATGTCAGCAGCATCTTTGTTATTAAAGGTCGCCATGGTAACGTGTGATCTGGTGAAGTGCTGTCTGCTGTCCCGATCCCATTTCTACCTATCTGAGCCCATGTGGCCTCACACACACTCACTCCCTTAGTACCTGAGATCAGTTCAGTCTGGGAGTCTTTAGTCCTCAGGGCTCACTGTTTGGGATTGGGCCATTGACTCTTCTTCTTCTTCTTCTTCTTCTTCTTCTTCTTCTTCTTCTTCTTCTTCTTCTCCTCAGGGAACTGCGGACCCGGACCGAGCGCTGACCGTGGCCCGGCTTGTGTGAGTTCTGGGCTCCACCTCTTTTTCTGGGTCAAAATTTTAACGTTTAGGGGGCGGCCTCTAGCTCACCCAGTGCCATGTAGGCCGAGTCCTGCAGCGGCAGGGTTAGAGTCCGACCTGCTGCCCTATGCTGCGTGTCTTCCCCCCCCCCATCTCTCTCCCCCTTTCATGTCTATCCACTGTCTAAATAAAGGGGAAAAAAGCCCCCAAAATAATCTTTAAAATTTAATGTTTAATGATGGTTTTGTCACTTTTTTCGACATTATTTAGTTACATTTTCCTGACGTTTTTGAAGCTTTTTTCCCCAATTTTTTGTCACTTTTTCTGATGTTTTTGTCTGTACTTTTCTGCGTTTTTTTAATGTTTTTTAAACTGACATTTTTGTCACTTTTTTAAAAAATCTTTTTTTTTACTTTTGTCACATTTCTCCCAAGTTATTTTGTCACTTTTTCCAATGTATTTGGTGTTTTTTCGCCCACGTTTTTGAAGCTTTTTCTGCCATTTTTTTCACTTTTTTCAACGTTCTTTTATCAATTTTCTTCTTTTTTTTTTTTAATGCTATAAGTTTAATAAAACACCCAAATTCAATGAAAGTAGTGAACTGATCATTTATTTTACTTGTGAAGACCGTTGTAGGGAGCCATCCACGTTATTTTTTATTTATTTTTTGACAGTTCGGTTGAAAGAAACCCAAATTTCTGATGTAGAAACTTTTTCATAAACGGGTCAGATTTGACCCAAAGACAACAGGTGGGTTAATTCAGTTAGATCTTAAAACACAACATAGTAGCAGCTGTTGCTCCATCTCCGTGCAGTTTTAAAACCGACTCCACTGTAACTTTACGTAGCAAATAACTTGTTTTCTGCTATATGTTCTGAATATAGAGACAGGCCTTTTCAGTTGATTGAAAGGGCGATTTAGAGTCAAATTGGGAGAGTTGCAGTGCTATTCAACCCTGGCAATTTATGTTAGCTTTCCTCCACTAGAGGGAGGTGTTTGCCAACAGTGGTGTTTAGGAAATGGGAATTAAACCTCACTACTGTATCTAGAATACTGGTGCTCTGTCTCTGTCTTAATGGCCCCCAGAAAATGTCAAAGATGTAAGAAATGTAAGCCTTTTAACAGCTGATATTCCCAGGGCTGAAACTGAACAGCTTCTAGCTTTTTACGTGTGTGCCTGTGTGTGTGTGTGTGTGCGCGTGTGTGTCTGTGTGTGCCTGTGTGTCTGTAAGTGCGCGAGTGTTTGTGCGTGCGTGTCTGTGTGCACGCATGTGTGTGTCTGTCTGCCTGTGTGTGTGTGTGTGTGTGTGTGTGTGTGTGTGTGTGTGTGTGTGTGTGTGTGTGTGTGTGTGTGTGTGTGCGCGCGCGCGCGCGCGTCTGTGTCTGTGTGTGCCTGAGTGTTTGTGCGTGCGTGTCTGTGTGCACGCATGTGTGTGTCTGTCTGTGTGCCTGTGTGTAGTAAAGAGTTTACTTGCAAAACGTTGTGCAAAATTATTGTTTTTCTCAATTTTATCAGAGCCGAAATCAGGATTAAAATGTGATTAATGGCACCGCCCTAGTTTAGACATCACAACCGTACAGAAGTCCTGACTGCTCGTTTAAAGGAACAGTTTCTGAATACGGGCTGTGTGCATGTCTCTGTGGATTGAGTGTTTTGATACGTTAACCGTATTTATACAGCACCTCAACCTGCTTTATAATAAAAAAACATTGAATAACCAGAAGAAGTGAATGAACCGTTTTGTCTGTCGCTACATGAAAGACGAGTTAATCTGCTTGGCCTTTTTTTAGGGAGAAGGATGTGGCTGCTGTCGATGTGAATATGGGCTGTCCAAAGGAATACTCCACCAAGGTGAGTTTCCTGTTAAGAAAAACCAAACTGCTGCTGCTCTGACCTTTGACCTCCGCCCCCTTGCTGACATCTGACCTCTTGCAGGGCGGGATGGGAGCTGCTCTTCTGTCAGATCCCGACAAGATTGAGGCGGTGAGTACGTGTGTCTGACGAACTGTATGTTTTAACGTATATTTTTCATTTTTATCATTGTTTTTGTGTGAAGCGCATTTGCATTGCTGCCGTGTATGAGATGCACGATACAAATAAATTTGCCTTGCCTTACGTACGTAGCCACGACGTAGATTTTACACAGAAGTATAAATAAAGCTCTAATCGCACGGGACTGGTATTACTGTACTGAAATTATCCCCCACATCTGTGATTCATGGGGCGCGTTCACCCGGGGTAACGTCTGATTTTAAAAAATATATCCCTCCGCCCAAGCAGAAGTAGCAGTGCTTCGCCTTCTGAGAATATAGTTCCCACTATGTATACGGTTAGAAGATGGCTGTGTGTCATGTGACCTTGTTATCTGTACACGCTGTGACTCTACAAATCACAACATGGAAATAGGAACATGTTGGAGTTATTTTGTCACTTATTGGGAGCAGTAGGCTAGATGGAGTCAGTTACCTCCAGGATCTGTGCTAAGCTAGGCTAGATGGAGACGGTTACCTCCAGGATCTGTGCTAAGCTAGGCTAGATGGAGCTGGTTACCTCCAGGGTCTGTGCTAAGCTAGGCTAGATGGAGCTGGTTACCTCCAGGATCTGTGCTAAGCTAGGCTAGATGGAGCCGGTTACCTCCAGGGTCTGTGCTAAGCTAGGCTAGATGGAGCCGGTTACCTCCAGGATCTGTGCTAGGCTAGATGGAGCCGGTTACCTCCAGGGTCTGTGCTAAGCTAGGCTAGATGGAGCCGGTTACCTCCAGGATCTGTGCTAAGCTAGGCTAGATGGAGCCGGTTACCTCCAGGATCTGTGCTAAGCTAGGCTAGCTGGAGCCGGTTACCTCCAGGATCTGTGCTAAGCTAGGCTAGATGGAGCCGGTTACCTCCAGGATCTGTGCTAAGCTAGGCTAGATGGAGCCAGTTACCTCCAGGATCTGTGCTAAGCTAGGCTAGATGGAGCCAGTTACCTCCAGGATCTGTGCTAAGCTAGGCTAGATGGAGCCAGTTATCTCCAGGATCTGTGCTAAGCTAGGCTAGATGGAGCCAGTTACCTCCAGGCTAGATGGAGCTGGATACCTCCAGGATCTGTGCTAAGCTAGGCTAGATGGAGCCAGTTACCTCCATGATCTGTGCTAAGCTAGGCTAGATGGAGCTGGATACCTCCAGGATCTGTGCTAAGCTAGGCTAGATGGAGCCGGTTACCTCCAGGATCTGTGCTAAGCTAGGCTAGATGGAGCCAGTTACCTCCATGATCTGTGCTAAGCTAGGCTAGATGGAGCTGGTTACCTCCAGGATCTGTGCTAAGCTAGGCTAGTGGTGGGTGCATCAGACAGAGTTAGGACACGCACGGAGATGAGAAGGGTATGTATGGACTTATGTAACTCTGGGGGACACGCTGAATAAGCTGAAGTCCCAACAAGTCGGTGTGTTCCTTTAAATACCGTTGGTTATATGCAGACAAAAAGACAGCAGGGTAACTTCTTTTTTTCTCCGTAGATCCTCAAGAAGCTCGTCACAGGAGTTTCCATACCGGTCACGTGTAAAATCCGAATCCTGCCTTCGGTAAGATGTGAAGAACTTATAATATACGTTTGTGATTGTTTTCTGTTTCCATTTTTTTATGCCTCCCCGCCTTAGACAGCTGTGGTGGAACATCTCAGAAACCCCTGGTGGCAATTTCTTAAAATTTGGCCCAAATGTCCTCTTGGACTCAAGGATGAACTTGTTGGATTTTGGAGGTTAAAGGTTAAGGTGCCACTGTCACCTCACAAAATGCTTGTTTGGCCGTAACTCCAGAATTCATACGCAAATGTCACACAAATGTCCAAAAAGCCCAGTTCAGACCGAAGTTTCGCGACAAGACGAAACCGTTTTAGAACTTTGCAGGCAAAGTTTCAGCGGTCTGAACCGGCCCGTCTCAGCTGGACTCAAACCTGCTGGTCTAGTCTCCAGAGGCTGGTTTTAGAACGTAAGAGACGTCTCCTGATTCAACAGCCAATAGAGAAGTCAGCTGGTCTAGTCTCCAGAGGCTGGTTTTAGAACGTAAGAGACGTCTCCTGATTCAACAGCCAATAGAGAAGGATCAGCTGGTGGACTCTTTCCACTGCAGCCTTGTAGTTGATCAGGAATGAGACATCTTCAGCTCTGAGCTTCTCCTCTGTGGCTCTGACTGTGTCTGAAAGAGCTGCTGTCTCTCTGTTCTTCTCCTTCATCCTCTTGACTCTTCTGCTCCTCTTCCTCCCTCAGTGCATCCGTCCTTGCCTCCTCTTCTAGAAACTGGTGAAGCCTCTTAGACCCTATTTACACGTACAAACAGGGTCTAAGAGGCGTACACACTGAGACATTTCCCTTCGTTTACACGCAAACGGAGAATTCTCCTCTGAAACCGAGACTTTCTAAAACCTGCGGCCAGAGTGGAGATTTTTGAAATCTTCGTTTGCACGTAAACTGAGACAAACGGAGGTTCAGGCAGCCGAGAGCGAGAGAGGAAGTGATTCGTTGCTGTTGTTGCTATTTCCGGGATTCTGATTGGCTAACGTGGGCTTGAGCTTCTCGTTACACCGCCACCTACAGGTCTGGCGTGTTCTTGA
>NC_053119.1:3983287-3995787 GCF_010015445.1 Perca fluviatilis | reverse complement strand
ATTAAAAGCAATAAAAAACAAATGGAAGCAGCAATTATCAGGTTACAACCACAGTCTGATCTGCTGGCCACTGAGCAGGTTGGAGGTTAAGGGCCTTGCTCAAGGGCACCTCAGTGGTGGCAATGAGGGAGAAACAAGCGCTGCTCTTTCACTTTCCCCCACCCAGATTTCAATCATGTCGGTCTGGGGATTGAACCAGCGACCTCCCGGTCTAACCTTTAGGCCACCACTGCCACTTGATTTGTATCCATCTTAAACAATCAACAGGATAAGATAAGTTTCTTTATTATTAATCCCACACTGGGGAAACTCCTGTGCTACAGCAGCTCAAAAGACAAAAACGCACACACATCAGAATAACGCAAATACAAATTAAGTAGACATAGGAGAAAAAAATATACATAAAGCATAAGAAAAAGGAAAAAAATATAATTAGTTATAATAATAATAGTAGTAGTAGTAATAATAATAATAATAATAATAATAATAATAATAATAGTAGTAGTAGTAGTAGTAGTAGTAGTAGTAGTAGTAGTAGTAGTAAGGCAGTTTTATTTGTATAGCACATTTCAGCAACAAGGCAATTCAAAGTGCTTTACATGAAACATAAAAAAAACAGAAAACAATTAAAAACAATTTCAAATCATTAAAATACAAGAATAAAATGTACAGTGCAGTATAAGAATTTTAAAGAGCAGTTAAAAATAGGTTATTTAAAGAAAGGCAACATCAAAAAGATATGTCTTCAGCCTGGATTTAAAAGAAGTGAGAGTTGCAGCGGACCTGCAGTTTTCTGGGAGTTTGTTCCAGATATGTGGAGCATAAAAACTGAACGCTGTAGTAATAAAACAAACACATATACACAATAAACATCCTTATATAAACAGACAGTATATCAACAGTGATCTACAGATGAATAGAAATGACATATTGCACAGTTGGAGGTAACCGAGAGTGATAAATAAATATGCATAGTGCAGAATATTGTCCAGTGATGGCTCCTGTTGCAGAAACCGCTAGCATGTTGTAAGAAAAGAAACGGAAAAACAAATATCGGATAAAAAACGCAGACATTGACAAATCGGTCCGATTTCACCGAAGAAACGAAAAGGATAAATTGGAGAATTCCTGATTTGTTTTGTCAAAGGTCAGACCCTGCTTGCTCCTGATTGGTCCTAGCGCTGCTGGGCGATATATCGATATAAAAAATATATCGATATATTTTTAAATGAGATATGGAATTAGACCATATCTCATATATATATCGATACAGTTCAAATGTGATCCTTGCTCCAAGCAAGCTGCTGACTCCTTTTGGATTGGCCTCTTTTATTTTATAGGCTTTTTATTTAAGATATTTTTTTTATGTAAATGTGCACCTTAAAAAAAAAAAGGTACTCCTGTTATACAGTATTTAGGTTTACATTTTATTGTTATTTGAACAGCTGAGCATTTAATCATGAACCAGGTGAAGAAACCGGTTTATTATTTATTTGATTTTGCAACTGTTTCTATGAAACTACTTGTCACATGTCATATTTGACTTTGGCTTTGAGTGAACATTTGCTCTCACTTTGCGGAAAAAAATATCGGGATATACATCGTATATCGATATTCGGCCAAAATATATCGGGATATGACTTTCGGTCCATATCGCCCAGCCCTACTCTGACGGGTGTGTGTTGTTTCAGGTTGAAGGAGGAGCGTCCACGCCACCCGCTCCACTGCGACTACATTCAGGCCGTCGCTCGGGCCGTCTCCATCCCCGTCATCGCCAAGTAAGCCTCCACACCGCCACTTCCTGTCTGTTCTAACGGGAACTTCAAGGGTGTAAATCCCAGGGTCTAATCCCCATCTAAGGGTTGTCTTCCTCCCCTAGAAATATCATTAAAACAAAGCTGTGTATTGTAAATGACATAATGATGTACCGTATTTTCCGGACTATAAGTCGCTCCGGAGTATAAGTCGCATCAGTCAAAAAATGCATCGTGAAGAAGGAAAAAAAACATATACAGTAGAGGCCAAAAGTTTGGACACACCTTCTCATTCAATGTGTTTCTTTATTTTCATGACTATTTACATTGTAGATTCTCACTGAAGGCATCAAAACTATGAATGAACACATCTGGAATTATGTACTTAACAAAAAAGTGTGAAATAACTGAAAACATGTCTTATATTTTAGATTCTTCAAAGTAGCCACCCTTTGCTTTTTTTGATAACTCTGCAAACCCTTGGTGTTCTCTCAATGAGCTTCATGAGGTAGTCACCTGAAATGGTTTTACCTTCACAGGTGTGCTTTGTCAGGGTTAATTAGTGGAAGTTTTTCCCTTATTAATAAAAAAGCAAAGGGTGGCTACTTTGAAGAATCTAAAATATAAGACATGTTTTCAGTTATTTCACACTTTTTTGTTAAGTCCGGCTGTCAGCATCCTTTACCCTAGCCCAACTGGGCGAGCTCATGAATAGTAATGAGCTCAGGCATCATGATGTCAGACTGACCAGCTGTTGTGATTGGTCTGATTTCTCTGCTTATTTCTGTTCAGTGGCTAGAGCTGACAGAGGAGGTAGCAGTTCATTTTCACATTCACCACATAACACACACACACATATGGACCTCACAGATTTTAAAAAATGCAAGGAAAAAATGGTTTTGTGTGGCAGGGCATTTTAACCCCCCAATGTGGCCCAAGTAGACTTTACTGTATATTTCAAAATATTGTTTTCCATCAGATCGTTTATATCAGGGGTGTCAAACTCATTTTCCCAGAGGCCCACACTGTAAAATGAGAATCCCATCGAGGGCCAGACACGTAGAGATTATTGTTGTGTTTAAGAGAAAAAGTCAAATATTTTGACTGTATTATTCCATGTCTCATATGCTGTAGTCTTCTCACTTACATTTTGGGCCTCATAAAGCCCCAAAAAAGTTTGGCAAAAAAAGTTCCTCAGCCAGCGACAAATACGTTGAATAAAGCGCCAAAAAAGTTGGAAAAAGGCCGAAAAAAAAGCATCAAAATTGTCTGAAAAAGTGACAAAAACATCGTAAAAAGTGGCAAAAACTTCAGAAAAAGTGGCAAAACACTGAGCAAAGCGTCCAAATTGTTAAAACAAAGTGCCTAAAGCATTGAAAAAAAGCGCATAAACCGCCAAAAAGGTGTTAAAAATGTATAAAATAAAAGCACCAAAAACTAGGTGGGCCTACATTTATTGTGAGCCTAAATTGAAATGCGGACCGGATCAAAACCTGCGAGGGGCCAGATTTGGCCCTCTGGTCTTGAGTTTGACACATGGTGTGTGTGTGTGTGTGTGTGTGTGTGTATATATATATATATATATATATTATATATATATATATATATATATATATTATATATATATATATATATACAGGAAGTCTTAGGAGCTGTTTGTTAAGTAAGTAAGTAAGCTTTATTTATATAGCACCTATCACAGATAAAATCACAAAGTGCTTCACAAGCAACGAATATAACAATTTGAAAAACATCATTCAAAACATAAAAAAATGACAGCTCAGTCAACTGAAAGCTTGTCTGAATAGTCGTGTCTTCAGCTGTTTTTTAAAAGAAACCATAGAATCGGCCCCACGCAGCGACAGGGACAGGGCGTTCCACAATTTGGGAGCAGCTGCCTGAAAATAGCAGGTCTCCTCGAGTTTTAAGGCGGGTTTTAGGAACCATTAGGAGATTTTGACCTGAGGAACGAAGAGTGCGGAAAGAAGAGTTAAGGGGTCAACATGTCTCCGATATATTGAGGCGTCTGTCCATGTAGGGCTCTAAAAGTTAAAACAAAATTTTTTAAATCAATTCTGTATTTTACAGGAAGCCAGTGGAGAGTAAATAAAATAGGAGTACTGTGTGCCCTTCTGTTTGTTCCTGTTAAAAGCCTGGCTGCTGCATTTTGCACCAATTGGAAAATTGGTTAAAACAAGTAAAAAGGGAATTACAATAATCTTACAATTACAATAAAGTTTGTTAATGAGTCCTTTAACGCGTCCGGCGTCTCTCCTTCAGCGGCGGCTCTCTGGATCTGGTGAAGACCAACGGCGACATCGAGGAGTTCAGGAGGGCGACGGGCGCCTCGTCGGTCATGCTGGCTCGCGCCGCCATGTGGAACGCATCGGTGTTCAGCGACCAGGGCCCCTTTCCTCTGGAGAGGGTCATGGAGGACTACCTCAAATATGTGAGTTTTTCTGCGTCGGCATTAGGGTTAGGGTATCGTTTGTTTTGTTTTTTTGATTCCGGTGCTAAATCGATACTTTTAAAACGGTGCCTGAACCGGTACTTTTCAATAAAGTTAAAAAAAAAAAAGAAGAAGAAAAAAAATAAGGGTAGTAAACAACAGTCAGTGACTTGTTTATTGCTAAGGCCATGGTCAAAATTAAAGATTTAATAATAATGTAATAACTATAACAATAACAATAACTTATTTCACCAGTATATTGCTGTTGAACCCCAGATGGGAAAAGGGTATTTTACAATTACTGTGAATGCACCACGAGGCTACCTGTTTTTAAATGACGCGCCCGTCTGTGTTGTTTAATTCCGACAACGGCAGCTGCGAGTGAACGCACCGTCTGTGTTGTTTAATTCCAACAACGGCAGCTGCAAGTGAACGCACCGTCTGTGTTGTTTAATTCCGACGACGGCAGCTGCAAGTGAACGCACCGTCTGTGTTGTTTAATTCCGACCATATAAACATAGTACTACTAGTACTACTAGTACTACTAGTACTACTACTGTATATCTATGAATTGGCTGCTGCTGCGCTGCAGAGCAGACTGTTACATCCTGTTGAAGTCCTCCACAGTGAAATCCAGTCACACTTTACACTGTTTAACGTTAGCTGTCAGCATTTTACCGGTGTTTAATCCAGCTGCTAGCTAAAGGTAGGCTAACGTTACATGCTGTCAGGTGTAGTGTAAAGTCAAGCACCGAAATGAGGCACCGAAACTTTCGTTCTTATTCGGTCTCGTTACTACCGTTTACGTCGGCACCGGTTCCCTATTGGCACCGAGTTTCGGCACCCAACCCTAGTCAGCATAGACCCAAACTCAATAGAAATGGTCCGCCAGTGGCCACTTTGGTACTTTTGCTACTTCGTGATGTGATGTGATTTCACTACATATCGCTAAAAAATCAGTACAGCTCAACCTAAAAGGTTATGTAAGTCAATAAACGATGATAAATAATAGAGCACAATATCGTAGACAGTGAAACATAATTATTCTAAATGGCTGATGGCAGCTGTGCTTTTTTTTCTAGGAAACTTCAGTCCTGTCTGGGCACTATAACTAGTCTTTTACTATCACTTGGTGCACAAGACAAAATGTAACCTGCCTTATCAATGGGCACATGGTGGTGCAATTTCTCTATTTCTGTCCTTTACTCGTTCAGTGGTCTAATTTCCCATTACAATACACACAGTTGTGTAAGATTCTCCTTTTTGTTTAACAGACAAAATGCACTGACCATCATTGGAAAGAAGAGCCCGACCGATATATATTGGTGGGCCGATATTATCGGCCATTATTAGGCATTTTTTAAACTATCGGTATCTGCATTTATAATGGCCGATAAACGAATATTTAAAAAATGTAATTAAAACCGATGAAACCCCCTTCAACCAAGTTCTGAGTGTTGGCGTTGCGTAGTTTGTCCACCAGAGGGCGCTCTACAGCGTCCCTGTTGGCAGCACTCGTGTTTAACCCTTTAAGTTTCATATCTTAAGTTTGTATTTTTATACATTTTTATTTATTAGAACTTTAATCTATTTTGATGTTCTGTTGTGACAATAAAACAAACAAGTTTATTTCTAAACTGCGTTATATTATTTTAGTGAAGACTCCTAAATAACTACAAATAACTAATGTTAGGGAAATCCAGTTTATGTTTTGTTACGCGTTTCTGGCTTTATTTTTTAAAAATAAATAACTGCCGATATATATCGGAACATCAGATTTTTAAATCACCAAATATTTGTATTGATATCAGCCTTAAAAATCCTTTATCTCGGGCTCTAATAATAAATAAGTATTGAAATTGTGTCATTTAAAAAAAATGAATCGGACATGTGTTTTCATCACAATTTACTAAATAAACACACAATAAGTATAGATCCAAATATATTTCTAAATGTAGAGACGTGAACAAAATATGTATTAACACTCCAGACGCAGGATGACCTTCTAATTCCATTCAGGAAAAGCACATTTGGCCAACTATCATTCTCTGTTACGGCATTACAAAACTGGAATTCGTTGCCCACTACAATCAAAGATATACATACGTATTCCACCTTCACAAAATACCTTAAAACATGGCAGTCTGATACTTATTACTGTACATATTAATCTGTCAGATGTGATGTGTATTTGATGTGACGTAGTCATTGTTGCTGTCGCTCCATCTATGTGCTTTCAGTGTGTCCTCTTGAGACTTCTTTTCTCCTTTGTCTCCTTCATATTGTATTAACTGCATGGACTGATTTAATGCCATTGCCATTATCTGTGCTTGTCTGTTTGTGTGCCACTTTTTTGTATGTTTTGCTCTTTTTGCTTAGGCCTGCTGTTATTATAGATGTAATGTAACTCATTTTAATATGTTAACCATTGTCTTTTAGGATGCCTATTGTCAGCTGGCATCTGGAAATTAGCCGTTGATGCTAAAGTTGCTCCTTTTACTGTATAGTTCACTAAATGGTAGGGCTGCTCCATTAGGGAAAAAAATATAATCACGATTATTTCATTCAATATTGAAATCACGATAATTTAACACAATTATTCGTTGACTTCTGGAAAGATGTTGCAATTATTGAACTTAAAAAACAGTGGAAAAAAACCCCACCTACAACTGTGAACTTTGCCTTAATACTTTTCCTATAGGGCTGCACAATTAATCAAATTTTAATCACAATCACGATTTTGGCTTCCCACGATCAAATTTGCGTGATCGAGCGATATTTAAAATGCGTCATTCCGTTCATAGAACGCTCCTTATCAAAGTTTTTGCAAAGCCAATCTATCTGATCACATGTCTTCATGAGCCAATCAGAGCTGTTCCCTGCCTGCACCGCGCAGCTTAGTTTCTAGATGTAGACAGTCACAGAGGACAGAGTAACGGGAGGAAAACTCCACAACAGGTAGCAGTCGGTCATCATAAGCCGGTCACGATGTTTACCAGTTTACCAGTTTACCAGTAAACTCAACGTTTTGTCCCGGCTGTGTTGTTTTTCAGACAACAGCAGTGACCAGTGCTAGTTTGTGTCTTTTAGCTCATAGCTTTAGCAGCAGACTGTTGGACGTCCCACTGTTGGAATCCTACAGTGAAATACAGATACACTACACTGTTTAGCAGTCAGCATTTTAGCCGTGTTTAATTCAGTTACTACTGTGGCTAACAGTAGGCTAACGTTACCTGCTGTGTAACGTGTTATTAGTGTTTACTGTGGCTAACGGTAGGCTAACGTTACCTGCTGTGTAACGTGTTATTAGTGTTTACTGTGGCTAACGGTAGGCTAACGTTACCTGCTGTGTAACATGTTATTAGTGTTTACTGTGGCTAACGGTAGGCTAACGTTACCTGCTGTGTAACGTGTTATTAGTGTTTACTGTGGCTAACGGTAGGCTAACGTTACCTGCTGTGTAACGTGTTATTAGTGTTTACTGTGGCTAACAGTAGGCTAACGTTACCTGCTGTGTAACGTGTTATTAGTGTTTACTGTGGCTAACGGTAGGCTAACGTTACCTGCTGTGTAACATGTTATTAGTGTTTACTAGCGTGACATGCAGCGGTGTTTATGTTGCCTCTAACGTGGGTTTCGGAGCATCAGAGCGTAACGCAGACATGTAAGTGGCAGTGTAATGAGCCACAGAAATCCGCGTTGCTATTTCGTCCGGTAGATACCTTACGGCAAACGTGCATGTATGGAAAGTGGTCGGACAACAGCTGAAATGGCTCCTTCACAGTATCCTTCAATAAAGGAGGAATGTAGCACAATATGGATGTATTAGCAGGAATGTAGCACAATATGGATGTAAAAGCTGTTATAATTAGCCTATTTGACAATAAAATTTGTTTTGGTTAAAATCAACAAATAACCGTGATAATTAATCGTGATCTCAATATTGATCAAAAATAATCGTGATAATCATTTTGGCCATAATCGTGCAGCCCTATTTTCCTATTTAAACTTTATTTTTTCATTCAGAACACGAGAGAAAATAAGAGTTTACTTGCAAAACGTAATGAGCTAAATAATAGTTTTTCCCGATTATTCTGTTTTTGTGATCATTGGGAGCCCGAAATCATAATCACGATTACATTTCGATTAATTGCACAGCCCTATTAAAGGGGACTGTCCACAACATTATAAAATAATAAACTAAACGTTTTTTGAACAAATCGCTACTTGTTAACTCTGACACCGGTTGTCTTGTGCTCCCCAAGGCGATCCGGTACACCAACCACGCCTTCAACACAAAGTACTGCCTGTGTCAGATGCTCCGGGACAAGGTGGAGTCTCCTCTGGGGAAGCAGGTGCAGGCGGCCCAGACCAACGCGGAGCTCAGGTAGGGTACGGGCGGCTGGGGCGTCTGACGTCGCGCGTCGGGTGACGTGCGATTTGTAATGTGGCGCCATGTCGTGTTGTTGTTGTTGCAGCGAGGCGTACGGCCTGCAGGAGTTTTACCGGCTGACCCAGGAGCGGCTGCAGGCCCGGCGAGACGCCCTGCAGAGCGGCAGCCAGCCGGACCGACTCGTGATGGACGGAGACGTCGCCACCATGGCTGTCAAGTTCGAGCGGTCAGCTATCGTTCTCATCACGCAAAAAACATCTTCTTTATATATGTTTAACTCTCCTGTCTGTTGTTGTCCTCGGGTCAAATTTAGACCTGTTTTCAAAAAGTTCCTATCTCAGAAATTTGGGTTTCTTTCAATCAAATTGTCCAAAAAATAATAATAACGTGGATGGTTCCATATAACGCTCTTCACAAGTAAAATAAATTATTAGTACTTTGATTGAATTTTGAATTTTATTCAATTTTGTAGCATATAAACATTTTTTTTTTATAAAAGAAATGTTGAAATAGGTGACAAAATGTCCAATAAAACGCAGAAAAACATCAACAAACATCGAAAAAAGTGACCAAAAACTTGTGAAAAAGTGTCTTAATTCTTTTTTTTTTATTTTGACCCAAAAAAAACAAAAAATTGTACTGTCAACGGGGAGACAACACAAGGGTTAATGTGCGGTCTGTTAAACTACATGTGGGATTTTCAGTGTGATCTGTTTGTAGACTTAGCATCCAACATTTAGAATATTAATTCAATTCAGAACAACTTTATTTATCTCTATAAGGACGCGGCAGATCAGTTGGTACGCTAAAGTTTGCATGTAATATTTAGCATATTGTGGTGCACATACGAACATTTGTTAGCAGGTGGTAAAATGTACATAAAGCCGTTGGAAATGGCCTCATGTAATAAATGTAGCTATTTACATAGATGTCCAGTTTAGATAACCATCTACGTGTAAACTGTAATGTTATCGTGCTGCTGTATTCATCTGAAAGTACAGCCGAAGCTAATCGCCCCTCTAATCTGAAAGCTACGTCACCCAGTGATCATTTGAGCTTTATTCATTGTCTTTTACTAGTGCGTTCAGTTAAGCGCGTTTATTAACGGAAACCCATTTTAACTGCGTCAATTTTTTTTATCGTGAGATTAACGTTCTTTTTGGGCCTAGCAAAACTTTGTAGTTTTTCTCACATGCTGTTGCAACAACTAGCAACGTTAGAAAAACTACAACACCACACCGGATCTAGCTAGACCGGAAACACAACAACAGGCACGCTGCACACACTGGTTTGGGCTCGCGAGCCGGCCAAAGAGCAGCAGGCTAACGTTACGTTTTGAGTGGATGGCGAGCTCGAGACGCCGAAATGGACGCCAATAAGAGTCTGAATGGAAAGTTTACTTTTAAAAAGTTGCCAAATGGTTCCATTGACGAGACCAAAGTGATGTGTGTGTGTTTTGTCGTTGTGAACTGAGCTATCATCGCAGCACGTCCAGTCTGAAATACCACCTGATGACCGAGCGCACAGCTGATGGCCGAGCGCACAGCTGATGGCCGAGCGCACAGCTGATGGCCGAGCGCACAGCTGATGGCCGAGCGCACAGCTGATGGCCGAGCGCACAGCTGATGGCCGAGCGCACAGCTGATGGCCGAGCGCACAGCTGATGCCAATTCTCGTCAAAGCCAGGCGACAAAAGCACAAAGCAAGCCGATGTTGATAAGAGCAATAAAATGAGAAAAAAATAATGGGACAAAAAGAAATCAAGGGACATTTAGAATAGATAAAAAAATGTGCTACTAATTGCGAGTTAACTATGGCGTTAATGCGATTAATCGCGATTAAATATTTTAATCGTTTGACAGCACTATCTTTTACTAAACGGGATATTTTTTCATTTGATGGTGTGATTTGTGTTTGTGGTTTCAGGAGGGAGTATCCACCTCACATCACTCCCAAGATGTTCTTGCTGGAGTGGAGCCGCAAGGAGAAGCTGGAGCAGCCGCAGTACGAGATGGTGAGAAGGGCCGAGTTCCTCAAATCTCAACCTTTTAAACTTCTGGATGAAGGCTTTTAACCCACATTAACAAAAGCTTACACATCACACCCGTTTTAGCTTCACTTCACTGGTAGGGTTGCAAGATATTAACAAAATGTGATATTGCGATATCGGTATTAAGTTCGATATTTTTAAACATATGTAAAATTACAAAAGTTACGGGAGAACGCATCAAAATAGATTCATAACAAATACAACACAAGTTTTCTTACAACACAAGGTTTATTTCAACTGACATGTCATATTGGACTGGTAAAATTAAAATATAAAAATCAAATAAAAAAATTAAAAAAAAAAAAAAAAAAAAAAAAAAAAAAAAAAAAAAAAAAAAAAAAAAAAAAAAAAAAAAAAAAAAAAAAAAAAAAAAAAAAAAAAAAAAAAAAAAAAAATAAGGACCATGTCTACAGAACAGGACATGTTCTACTGGTTGGACAGTATAAAATATATAAATAAGGACCATGTCTACAGAACAGGACATGTTCTACTGGTTGGACAGTATAAAATATATAAATAAGGACCATGTCTACAGAACAGGACATGTTCTACTGGTTGGACAGTATAAAATATATAAATAAGGACCATGTCTACAGAACAGGACATGTTGTACTGGTTGGACACTAGACAATATATAAATAAGGACCATGTCCATGCCATGCCCGCTGGCTTTCAAAAAGAAAATCAGAATAAAAGAACAATGAACTTAGTTCATTTTTGGAACTGTGAACTTAGTTCAACATGTTGAAGTATGAACTATGAACCAAACTAGTTCATTTTAAAAATTTGTGAACTGAACTTTGAACTAGTTCATGTAGAAAGTGAACTTTCCCAACGCTGCCGCTGCCCCCCGTTTTGGTTTTGAAAACTCTGCGGTTTGCGTTGTAGTCTGGACGGGCACAAACCGCCATCGGCGTCCGCCAGTCTTATCGGTTAGGTCGCTCACAGACCTTTCGGTTACAGTCCCACCTCGTCGTCGCTCCTAGCTGATAAATCAGCTGTTGTTCTTTCTCCAAAGTATTTTCTGTATTTTCAACTTCTACATCTATGATTTTCAACTGCGCGCACATGCCGTGTGTGTGTGTGTGTGTGTGTGTGTGTGTGTGTGTGTGTGTGTGTGTGTGTGTGTGTGTGTGTGTGTGTGTGTGTGTGTGTGTGTGTGTGTGTGTGTGTGTGTGTGTGTGTGTGTGTGTGTGTGTGTGTGTGTGTGTGTGTGTGTGTGTGAACGGTCATGTGATATGTGCTGTCAGACGTGTTAATCAAGGGGGGTAAGCTTCGCTTCAGAACTCGAACCTCCTATGGCGCCATTTTGATGCTACCAAGCCATCACCTCCCGTTAGCATCCCATTGACTCCCATTCATTTTGGCGCCACTTTGACAGAGAATAACTTTACATCTGAAGAGTTTAAAGACTCTATTTGTCCGTTGTTTAGTTCCAAAGAAACACGACAATGTATAAAAGGCTCCATTACCTTGTACCTCACGTTATGGCTCCGTAGCAGACGCTTTTATAACAATAGGCTAACGATTGGGTCATAACCACGAGACTTACTGTCACACAGTAGAGGAATTACCGTATAGTACAGGAGAAGCTCACAGGCAGTTTGGACTTCCATTAGCTGTTTAGGTTTAATTACTAATGTTAACTAGCATGTTAGTGATCAGTAATTAGCCTGTGCCTATGTTATCTCCTTACATATACCTACGCTCTCCGTCTCTGTAAGATTGGGAATGATTGAGATTTCTCTCGGCACAGCTACCAGAAGACTTCACACTTTCAGACAGGTTGATCACGTCACATCTACATTGTCTCTCTCAGTTGGAGGCTGCTCAGTAAAGCAAGAGATCACCGGG